>NW_024366760.1:0-2622 GCF_014805655.1 Passer montanus
TTTGTGATTTCTGGCTGGAATTTGGGTGATTTTTTGGCATTTTTAGGTGAAATTTCCCCAATTTTAATCGGATTTTTTTAGAAATTTCTCCAATTTGGGGATTTTTGGGTGAAATTCCTCCAATTTTTTTTTTTTAATTTCTCCAATTTTGGAATTTTTGCCTGAAATTTGTGTGGAATTTTGGCATTTTTGGGTGAAATTTCCCCAATTTTCGCTGGATTTTTTGGGGAATTTCTCCAATTTTGGGATTTTTGGCTGAAATTCCTCCAATTTTTTGGGGGGAATTTCTCCAATTTTGGAATTTTTGGGTGAAATTTCTGATTTTTGGTTGGAATTTGGGTGAACTTTTGTGATTTCTGGCTGGAATTTGGGTGAATTTTTGGCATTTTTGGGTGAAATTTCCCCAATTTTCGCTGGATTTTTTAAGGAATTTCTCCAATTTTGGGATTTTTGGCTGAAATTCCTCCAATTTTTTGGGGGGAATTTCTCCAATTTTGGAATTTTTGCCTGAAATTTGTGTGCATTTTTGGTATTTTTAGGTGAAATTTCCCCAATTTAAATCGGATTTTTTTAGGAATTTCTCCAATTTGGGGATTTTTGGGTGAAATTCCTCCAATTTTTTGGGGGAATTTCTCCAATTTTGGAATTTTTGCCTGAAATTTCTGATTTTGGATTGGAATTTGGGTGAATTTTTTGTGATTTCTGGCTGGAATTTGGGTGATTTTTTGGCATTTTTAGGTGAAATTTCCCCAATTTTAATCGGATTTTTTTAGAAATTTCTCCAATTTGGGGATTTTTGGGTGAAATTCCTCCAATTTTTTTTTTTTAATTTCTCCAATTTTTTGGGGCAATTTTCGGGATTTTGGGAATTTTGGGAATTTTTTCAGAATTTTTAGGGGGGTCCTGGAAGGGATTTTTGGGGGTTTTGGGGGATTTTTTTGGGTTTTTTCCGGAATATTTTGAATTTTTCTGAATTTTTTTAGGCTTTTAAGGGATTTTTTCGGGATTTTTTTTGAATTTTGGGGATTTTGGGAATTTTTGGGAATTTTTTCTGAATTTTAGGGGGTTCCTGGAAGGGATTCTGGGGGTTTTTTGGGATTTTTTTGGGGTTTTTCCGGAATATTTTGAATTTTTCTGAATTTTTTTAGGCTTTTAAGGGATTTTTTGGGGATTTTTAGGGATTTTTTTGGAAATATTTTGAATTTTTCTGAATTTTTTTAGGTTTTTAAGGGATTTTTTGGGGATTTTTTTTGAATTTTTAGGAATTTTGGGAATTTTTGGGAATTTTTTCTGAATTTTAGGGGGTTCCTGGAAGGGATTCTGGGGGTTTTTTGGGATTTTTTTGGGGTTTTTTCCGGAATATTTTTAATTTTTCTGAATTTTTTTAGATTGTTAAGGGATTTTTTTGGTATTTGTTTGAATTTTTAGGAATTTTGGGAATTTTTGGGAATTTTTTCTGAATTTTAGGGGGGTCCTGGAAGGGATTTTTGGGGTTTTTTGGGATTTTTTTGGGGTTTTTTTTGGAATATTTTGAATTTTTCTGAATTTTTTTAGGTTTTTAAGGGATTTTTTGGGGATTTTTTTTGAATTTTTAGGAATTTTGGGAATTTTTGGGAATTTTTTCTGAATTTTAGGGGGTTCCTGGAAGGGATTCTGGGGGTTTTTTGGGATTTTTTTGGGGTTTTTTCCGGAATATTTTTAATTTTTCTGAATTTTTTTAGATTGTTAAGGGATTTTTTTGGTATTTGTTTGAATTTTTAGGAATTTTGGGAATTTTTGGGAATTTTTTCTGAATTTTAGGGGGGTCCTGGAAGGGATTTTTGGGGTTTTTTGGGATTTTTTTGGGGTTTTTTTTGGAATATTTTGAATTTTTCTGAATTTTTTTAGGTTTTTAAGGGATTTTTTGGGGATTTTTTTTGAATTTTTAGGAATTTTGGGAATTTTTGGGAATTTTTTCTGAATTTTAGGGGGGTCCTGGAAGGGATTTTTGGGGTTTTTTGGGATTTTTTTGGGGTTTTTTTTGGAATATTTTGAATTTTTCTGAATTTTTTTAGGTTTTTAAGGGATTTTTTGGGGATTTTTTTTGAATTTTTAGGAATTTTGGGAATTTTTGGGAATTTTTTCTGAATTTTAGGGGGGTCCTGGAAGGGATTTTTGGGGTTTTTTTGGGAAATATTTTGAATTTTTCTCAATTTTTTTTTTATTTTTATAGGATTTTCCAGGATTTTTTTTGAATTTTGGGGATTTTGGGAATTTTTTGGAATTTTTTTTGAATTTTAGGGGGGTCCTGGAAGGGATTTGTGGGAGGTTTTTGGGAAATATTTTGATTTTTTTTTTGGATTTTTTTTAGATTTTTCTGGGATTTTTGGTGCAATTTTGGGAATTTTTGGGATTTTGGGAATTTTTTTGAATTTTTTTGGAATTTTAGGGGGGTCCTGGAAGGGATTTTTTGGCAATTTTTTGGGGGATTTTTTAGGGAATTTTTGGGGGATTTTTTAGGGAATTTTTGGGGGGATTTTGGGGCTTTTTTGTTGAGACTTTTGGGATTTATTTTCATTTTTAAGGTTTTTTTTGGGGGAGATTTTTTGGGGGTCATTTTGGTGGGAATTTTTTTGGGGAAAT
>NW_024366761.1:0-2622 GCF_014805655.1 Passer montanus
CCTCAGCGGGATTTTGGGGGGTTTTAGGGAGGTTTGGTGGCGCCTGAGTGGAGTTTGGGGGGATTTTGGGGTCCCTGGATGAGGTTTGGGGGGTCCTGAGTGCGGTTAGGGAGGGGTTCGGTGGGGTTTGTGGCGCCTGAGTGGAGTTTGGGGAGATTTGGGGTCCCTGGATGGGTTTTGGGGGGATCTGGGGGCATTTAGGGGGGATTGGGGGTCTCTGGAGGACCGCCACACGCCCCGCCGCCAGGGGGCGCCCCTGCGCCTGGGTGCGCGCCGGGCCCGTCTGGAACCACTTCCGGGACTACTTCCCCATCTCGGTGATCCTAGGGAGAAAATATGGGGAGAATGGGGTTTTTTTGGGAAAAAACCCCACCATTTTTGGATTTTTTGGGGGTGTTTGGGGTCACTGGGTGGGGTTTAGGGAGGTTTTGGGGTGGTTTTGGGGTGCTTGACTGGAGCTTGGCGGGGTTTTAGGGAGTCCTGAGTGGGGTTGGTGAGGGGTGTGGGGGGTTTGGGGTCCCTGGATGGGGTTTTGGGGGATCCTGGGTGGAGCTGGAGAGGGATTCCAGGGGTTTGGGGTTCCTGGGTGCAGTTTTGAAAGGATTTTGGGGTCTCGGGATGGGTTTTGGGGGGGCTTGGGGGTCTCTGGAGGACCGCCACACGCCCCGCCGCCAGGGGGCGCCCTTGTGCCTGGGTACGCGCCAGGCCCGTCTGGAACCACTTCCGGGATTGCGTCCCCATCTCGGTGATCCGCGGGGTAAAATGGGATAAAATTTGATTTTTGGGGGGATTCTGGAGGTTTTGGGGGTCCCAGCGTGGGATTTAGGATGTCTGAGTGGAGTTTTGGGGGGTCTTGGGGTCCCTGGAGGGGGTTTTGGGGGGGTTTGGGGGTCTCTGGCAGACCCCCACACGCCCCGCCGCGAGGGGGCGCCCTTGCGCCCTAAATGCTCAACCCCAAAATTCCCCAAAAATAAAAATAATTTTTAAATAAACAACAAAAAAAACCCCCCAAACCCCAATCCCAAAACCTCCACAAAATGCAAAATCCCAAAATTAAAAAAAAAATCCCTAAATCCCCCAAAAAATCCCTCAGAAAAATCCCAAAAATTCCTGAAAAAAAACCCCAAAATTCCTCAAAAAATTGCAAAAAATCCCTCCAAAAAACCCCTAAATTAAAAAAAAATCAAAACCTGAACGTAAAAATAAAACCTGAAATTAAAAATATAACCCCAAATTTTCCACCAAAAATCCTCATCAAATTCTTCAAAAAATAAAAGGACAAATCCCAAAAAAATCCTTGAAAAACCCCCAGAAATCGCCAAAAAATCGCTAAAAAATCCCTGAAAAATCCTGAAATTATAAATAAAAACCTGAAATTAAAAATAAAATGTCAAAATTAAAAAGAAAATGTCAAAATTAAAAAAAATAAATCCCGAGAAATTAAAAACAAATCGAAAAAAATTGCAAAAAAATGCAAAAAAATTCGTAAAAAATCGCCAAAAAACCCCAGAAAATCCAAAAAAATCGGGAAAAATTCCAAAATTAATGAAATTTTTTTTATTTTCCAGCTGATCCGCACGGTGCTGCTGGATCCCATAAGGAATTCCCTGTTCGGGTTGCACCCTCACGGGGCGCTGGCCGCCGGCGCCTTCGGCAATTTCTGCTGCACAAAATGCCCCAAAAACCCCAAAAAATCGCCAAAAAATCCTGAAATTTTAAATAAAATATTGAAATTAAAACTAGACTGTCAAAATTAAAAATAACCTGCCAAAAATTCAAAAATAAATCCCAAAAAATTCAAAATAAATCGAAAAAAATTGAAAAAAAATCGTAAAAAATCGCCAAAAAATCACAAAAAACCCCCAAAAAATCGGGAAAAATTCCCAAATAATTCGGATTTTTTTCCTTTTTCCAGCTGATCCGCACGGTGCCGCTGGACCCCAGCAGGAATTCCCTGTTCGGGTTCCACCCTCACGGCGTGCTGGCCGCCGGCGCCTGCGGCAATTTCTGCTGCACAAAATCCCCCAAAAACCCCAAAAACCTCAAATAAATCCCAAAAATTCCACAAAAAAATTCCCTGAAAAAAGAGAAACCCCTGCAAAAATAAAAATAAAATCCCAGAGTTAAGAATATAACCCCAAATTTTCCTCCAAAAATCCTCCCGAAATTCTCCTAAAAATAAAAGGAGAAATCCCAAAAAATCCTCGAAAAACCCCCAAAAATCACCAAAAAATCACTAAAAATTCTCCAAAAAATCCTGAAATTAAAAATCAAAACTTGAAATTAAAAATAGAATCTCAAGATTAGAAATAAACTGCCAAAAATTCAAAAATAAATTTCAAAAAATTCAAAAAAATGCAAAAAAATTCATAAAAAATTGCAAAAAAATGCTATAAAATCCCCAAAAAATCGGGAAAAATTCCCAAATAATTCCGATTTTTTTCCTTTTCCCAGCTGATCCGCACGGTGCCGCTGGATCCCGGCAGGAATTCCCTGTTCAGGTTCCACCCTCACGGGGCGCTGGCCGCCGGCGCCTGCGGCAATTTCTGCTGCACAAAATGCCCCAAAAACCCCAAAAAAACCTCCAAAATCCCCCCAAAAAATCGCCAAAAAATCCTGAAA
>NW_024366762.1:0-2621 GCF_014805655.1 Passer montanus
GGATTTTTCTATGGAATTTTAAGGTTTATTTTTCTAGGAATTTTTGGGATTTTTTCCAGGAATTTTTTGGATTTTTTTTTCCATGGAATTTTGGGGGATTTTTCCACAGAATTTTTGGGTTTCTTTTCTGGGAATTTTTGGGGTTTTTTTCTGGGAATTTTTGGGGTTTATTTTGGGAGGTATTTTGGGGATTTTCCATTGATTTTTTGGGATTTTTGAATGAAATTTTTAGAAGATTTTTCCACTGAATTTTTGAGATTTTTCCATGGAATTTTTTAGGATTTTTAATGGAATTTTTAGGGATTTTTCCAGGGAATTTTTGGGATTTTTACGGATGAATTTTGGGTTTTTTTCCTGGAATTTTTGGGGATTTTCCTGGAATTTTTGGGGGTTTTTTGAAGGCTTTTCTGGGATTTTTCCATGGATTTTGTAGAGATTTTTGATTGATTTTTAAAGGAATTTTTGGAGCTTTTATCCATGGAATTTTCTTGATTGTTCCATGGAATTTTGGGGATTTTAAATGGAATTTTTAGGGGATTTTCCCATCGAATTTTTTGGGTTTATTTTCAAAGGAATTTTGGGATTTTTCCATGGAATTTTGTGGGATTTTTCCACGGAATTTTTGGCATTTCTAAGGGGATAATTTTTTCTATTGAATTTTTAGGATTTTTCTGTGGAATTTTTGACAATTTTGTGGAATTTTTTTTTAAATGCAATTTTTAGGGCTTTTAAATGGAATTTTTGGTATTTTTAATGGAATTTTTTGGGATTTTTCCATGGAATTTTCAGCATTTTTAATAGAATTTTGAAGATTTTTCCAAGGAATTTTTCTAGGGATTTTTTCTAGAATTTTTGGGATTTGAAATGGAATTTTTAGGATTTTTTCCAGAGGATTTTTGGGGTTTTTTAAAGTAATTTTTGGGGTTTTTCTCTGGAATTTTTGAGGATTTTTCCATGGAATATTTGGGGTTTTTGCGAGGAATTTTTGGGATTTTTTCCATGGAATTCTTGGGATTGCCAATGGCATTCTTTTTTATTTTTGGATGGGATTTTTAGGAATTTTCCATGGAATTTTTAATGGAATTTTTAGGGATTTTTCCACGGAACTTTTAGGATTTTAATGGAATTTTTAGGGATTTTTAAATGGAATTTTTAGGGAATTTTCCATAGAATTTTTTAGGATTTTTAATGGAATTTTTGGGATTTTTTTCCATAGAATTTTTGGGTTTTCTAGTGGAATAATTTTTTATTTTCAGATGGAGTTTTTAGCATTTTTCAGTGGAATTTTTGGATTTTTAATGGAATTTCTGGTGGTTTTAATGGAATTTTTTTGATTTTTTTTGGAATTTCAGCTGGGATTTTTCAGGAATTTGGGGAATTTTCCTCTCCTCACCTGTGGAAGGTCCTGGAGCAGCCGCGGAGCCTCCTGAGCTCGGCTTTGCCCAGGGAATTTTGGATGGAATTTTGGGGATTTTTTCATGGAATTTTTTGGGTTTTTTTAAATGAATTTTTGGGACTTTTTTCTGGAATTTTTGGAATTTTTTCCTGAAATTTTGGGGATTCTGGATGGAGTTTTTGAGATTTTTCCCCACAATTTCTTGGATCATTTTTACAATTTTTTCATGGAATTTTGGGGATTTTTCCATGGATTTTTCTGGGTTTTTTTAAAGGGTTTTTTTGGATTTTTTGGGAGATTTATTTTTCTGGAATTTTTGGGGATTTTTCCATGGAATTTTTGGGATTTTTCAATGGATTTTTTTTAGGATTTTTGATGGATTTTCAAAGGAAATTTTGGGATTTTTTTTCTGGGTATTTTGGGGATTTTTCCAGGGAATTTTTGAGATTTTCCCATGAAATTTTGTAGGATTTTTAAATGGAATTTTTAGGGATTTTTTCCATGGAATTTTTGGGATTTTTTTCCATATTTTTCAGTGGAATTTTTGGCGTTTTTCATGGAATTTTTTGCGTTTTGTAACGGAATTTTGGGCTTTTTAGCTGGGATTTTTCAGGAATGTGTGGAATTTCAGGAATTCTCACCTGTGGAAGGTCCTGGAGCAGCCGCGGAGCCTCCGGAGCTTGGCCTTTGCCCAGGGAATTTGGGGATTTTTGGGGATTTTTGGGGATTCTTACAGAGGAATTTTGGTTTATTTTTTTCTAAAATTTTTGGGTTTTTTCCTGGAATTTTTGGGGGATTTTCCTGGAATTTTTTGGGTTTTTTTAAGGCTGTTTTTGGGATTTTCCCATGGAGTTTTCTGGGTTTTTTAAAAGAATTTTTGGGGATTTTTATGAATTTTTTTTGGATTTTTTTTAAGGTTTTTTTGACTTTTAAAAGGAATTTTGGGATTGTTTTTTCCTGGAATTTTTGGGGGATTTTCCTGGAATTTTTTGGGTTTTTTTAAGGCTGTTTTTGGGATTTTCCCATGGAGTTTTCTGGGTTTTTTAAAAGAATTTTTGGGGATTTTTTGGGGAGATTTTTTTCTGGAATTTTTGGGAATTTTTCCACAGAATTTTTGATGGATTTTTAAGGAATTTTTGGGATTTTTTTCTGGGTATTTTGGGGTTTTTCCATGGAATTTTAAGGATTTTTAATAGGAATTTTTGGGATTCTTTTTCAGGAATTT
>NW_024366763.1:0-1060 GCF_014805655.1 Passer montanus
GGTTTTTTAGGGCAAAAAAAGGCTGTGGGAGGATTTTTGCTCATCTGCTGTGAGCTGCCTCCCCAGAGCACAACTTAGCTCCCCAGTCCTGCTAATCACAGCCCTTCTCCAGCAACAGGAGGAAAGCAAGGCTTGGGCCTAAATCAGAGGCCTCACATTTTCTGTGATCATTTTTTCTGATGCAGTTCATCTTTCTGTTCATGGTCTTCCCACGGGTGGGTGGCTGCCCGTGGGTGGGGGAGCAGACATTGACCTCCTCTGGGATGGCAGAGGGCTCAGTGCCAGGCTGTTTCACAAACAGAGGGGTGGAAAGCAGCTCGAGCCCTCCCAGCTCTTGATGGAAGCAGTGGGATTTTGATGGAGCCAAGTCCTTTTGTTATTTCTCCCCAGACACTGCTAAATTTCAGACATCTGTAAATATGGAGCAATGTTGTTCCCATTATTGACTCAAGAGGTCTAAAAATGCTCTCAAGTTTCTGTATGCAACTCTCAAAGTAAAATTAAAAGAAAAATATCCAACTGTTCAACAGGATTATATTCCCAATCTGGTGAAAAAAGGCAAATCCAAAATTGTGTGGGGATTTTGGAAAGGTACTTTCAGTACATAAACAAAAGAAAGACAATGAAAAATTCCCATTTGGTGTAATATCCTGGCAGAAGCAGGGGTTGCCATGGTTAGGGTACCCACATAACCTTTAGGACAGAGGCTTTACAGAACTCTGACTGTTGATCATGGCCACCACTGTGTCTCAACATCAGAGCAGACCTGAGTGATCCACGAAGGGGTTAAGAGCATCAGAGTTAGGAGGTTCTCTTTGTTCAGCTTTTGGCTGTTCCCAGGACTTTCCCAGAACTACAGTTCCATTCATTTCTGAAAACTTGGCACAAGCTTAGATCTTGTTGTGTGAATTTTAAACCAGCATCCCAGTTAAAACAGTTTTTCCCCTTTTCTCCCTTCCTTTCCCTCCACCACAGCAAGCAGAACATGTGCAGTAACTTTTTACCCACAGGGAAAATGTTGGTGTGGGTTTGTCTGTCTGTCCATCTCTTGAGGCTGTTT
>NW_024366763.1:1745-2620 GCF_014805655.1 Passer montanus
CCCAATGCTTTGTCCCTGCTTTCTGAAGAACACCAAGATTTCAGCACAGTAACCTGCACCTGCAACCTGTTTACCCCAGTCTGAAGCACAGGAACTTCACTGCTGCCTTTGCTTCCTTTGCTTTGTGTGATTTCCAGATGGTTTTTATTCCAGAAAATTTCATAGAATGAACAAAAGCACTGAGCCAGCAGTGTGTGTGTCACCTTTGCTCTTTGCCCACAGGAATCACCTGCAGTTGTTGCTCATGCTGAAGATGCTCTTGGCACGGTGATGACTACAAAGTATTAACATATAGGGAGCTCACCTTTGCTCTTTGCCCACAGGAATCACCTGCAGTTGTTGCTCATGCTGAAGATGCTCTTGGCACGGTGATGACTACAAAGTATTAACATATAGGGAGCTCCATCCTCTCAGAGCATGTCATATTGCTTTTCTATCTCCCAATTGTGATTGCATTTTGTCAAGTCTCATTCATTCCCTGACATCTGCAGCTGGATCTTCCCTGTTAGCTCCCCAGCAGTAGTGCCAGTCCTTCACACTTAGTGTCAATTCCAAGTTCCATTCAAACCCTGATTTATGGGGATAATTAGCAGAGCTAATAAATCAGATGAAACTAAGATGTCTGTGATAACCCATTACACAGCTCCACTCCCATATCCAAATGTGGCTCTTTATCATCCCATCAGTGGCCTGTCTGAGACCCCACAAGAGAGAACCCATGCCCAAGGCACAAGATGCTGAAGGGGAAGGAGAACCTGCCCTCATCAGGCTCATCTGGGCAGATCCCAATCAGTCCAAAGAGAAAGTTCATATTCCTAAATGGATCTTGCTGATCTTCTCTCTCCACAGACCCTCATTTTGACAGGGAGAAGCCA
>NW_024366764.1:0-2615 GCF_014805655.1 Passer montanus
CTCTCTGCAGTCAGCAGCAGAGTGTGGCTGTATTTAGGGTGTTCTTTCAAGGCAGCCCCACTGTAGTGACAGGTTTCAAACCAATGCTTTCAGCTGAGCCAATGCCTTCACAGACAGACCAAGGCAGTCCCGTCAGTAAGATTGGTAAACTCCAATAGAGGGGGGAAATAATAAGCAACCCCAGAACGTTATCCTGCAGCTGCAGGCAGTGATGTGATTGGAGTACGGGGTCAAAACATGACATCCTTGTGTTTCCAAAGGTTCAGATTCTCCCAGCAATTCCAACCTCCTTGCTGGAGAGCAAGCCTGGAATTCAGGCACCTTTAACCCACCCCAGGCTAAGTCTGAGACTTTGAAAATGTTGGGTCTTGGTGCAGCTGGACTGCCAGAAGTCCCTGGGCTTGTGAGGTTTAGGAAGCCACAAAGCCAGACCTGCAGGGTGGTGCTGGAGTCCTTGTTTGATATGAGGGATTCTTGCTGTGATCAATACACTGGAATTAAGAAAAGAAATCAAACAAACACCCCCAGAGCAAGTCATGCATTGCCTTCCCTACCCCATACCAGTTTTCCCATTTCACAAATGTGACTGCAGCCATTACAGTTCCATTAAAACCCATCAGGCCATCTGCTGTTGTGTCCTTACTCCAAGAGGAGTTAAAGCCCAGGGTTCCCCAGGAAGGTGAAGGGAGCTGCTGTGGCCTGGGGGAAATGTGTCCTGGCTCTGATGGGGATGGCTCCTTTACCCTGGGGACCTTTTTCAGGCAGGAATATCTGCAAGGGCTCTGGAGCAGAGGGAACATCTCTGGATCTGCAGGCATGCACAATAACAGCAGCCAGTGCCTGTGGCCATGGGGTTTGACAGACATTGTAATTTAATCTGAGCTAGGCCACTGTGTCTGGAGATAAAACTCATCTTGCACGTGCACAGTCCTGCTGTCTGCCACAAAATACCATGCTGTAGTGGTTTTAGTGTCCTTCAAATGTAGAATCAGGGCAAGAGTCACCTTTCCATGCAAATAACTGTTCTGGCTGCCATAAAGCCAAGTGTAGGGAGAAATAAGGACAATTGCAGTTTTATGTCATTGGAAAAAACCCAGCTCCAGGCATATTTAATCTCTTGGGAAGGGGACATGCCTGGTCTGCTGGAAAAAGCTAAAGATGTCACATTCTTTTAATGTGGTACTTGTGGTGTTTCTGGGTGTCTTTCAGACCCATCACCAAGGTACTTCAGCACATGCTTCATTTTAATACAGGACTGCCATTGGCTTCAGTAGTGTTACTGAAGTGCTTCAAGGTATGAAAATGCTGAAATGGAAATATCCTCACCAAACTGGAGTGGGAAATACTGATAAGAGAGGTATGGTATTGTCTGAGGAGTCGCATCTTAGACTGACAGCAACTGTGTTTTAATTGTCCCCAATTTCCACAGCATATTTCCATAGCATAACCATTACCCACTGGCCCGGCAGCAGAAATGCTCCAGAAATGTTGGTGTGTGAATGCAATACTGATTACAGATGACAGGAATCTGTACAATCTTACAATCCCCATGGGTCAGCAGGGTGGCTCATGCCTGTCCTCTAACCCAGGCTGAAGGGCAGGCAGAACCCAGAATCTCCTCTCCCACCCTTCTGCAGTAACGTGTGCTTCAGCAGCAGAATTGTTTTCAGGGTCTTTTTCTAATCAGTTTTAATTAAATAAGGAAAAAAAAAAATCAAACCAAACACCTTTAGCTTATAACTAGACTGTCCTTTTCTCCTCGTTCTGCCAAAACAGACAAAGTTCCTGCTAGTTAGTGGCAGTTTCTATGTGAAATATTTCCCCTGCACAGTTAAGCTCCACTTTGTTTGCCCAGGTTTCCATAAGCTCTGCTGTCTGAGGCAGACTTCAGCTCCTCCCAGCTCACTGAAACTGTAGCATGTTGTACTGATCCATGAATCCATGTGTGTCCCACAGGGAGGGAAAGATGCTGGAGTCCTTGTTTGATATGAGGGATTCTTGCTGTGATCAATACACTGGAATTAAGAAAAGAAATCAAACAAACACCCCCAGAGCAAGTCATGCATTGCCTTCCCTACCCCATACCAGTTTTCCCATTTCACAAATGTGACTGCAGCCATTACAGTTCCATTAAAACCCATCAGGCCATCTGCTGTTGTGTCCTTACTCCAAGAGGAGTTAAAGCCCAGGGTTCCCCAGGAAGGTGAAGGGAGCTGCTGTGGCCTGGGGGAAATGTGTCCTGGCTCTGATGGGGATGGCTCCTTTACCCTGGAAAACCCATCAGGCCATCTGCTGTTGTGTCCTTACTCCAAGAGGAGTTAAAGCCCAGGGTTCCCCAGGAAGGTGAAGGGAGCTGCTGTGGCCTGGGGGAAATGTGTCCTGGCTCTGATGGGGATGGCTCCTTTACCCTGGGGACCTTTTTCAGGCAGGAATATCTGCAAGGGCTCTGGAGCAGAGGGAACATCTCTGGATCTGCAGGAATGCACAGTAACAGCAGCCAGTGCCTGTGGCCATGGGGTTTGACAGACATGGTAATTTAGTCTGAGCTAGGGCACTGTGTCTGGAGATAAAACTCATCTTGCATGTGCACAGTCCTGCTGTCTGCCACAAAATAC
>NW_024366765.1:0-2744 GCF_014805655.1 Passer montanus
AGTCTCCAAATGTATTCAGGTACAGACCCAGACTCTCTGGTAGGAGCCATACTATTGAAAACACAATTCGTGGCTAAATCTTGGGAGGCTCAAAAGTTCAAGAGGGAGGATGGGAGGAGGATGGGAGGAGGATGGGAGGGAGGATGAAAACAAAAGATACAAGCCAAGTTTTTGGTGGCAGTAGTAAGAGAAGCTCAGAAACAGGAACAGAATACTAGCACCGGGAATGTGGCGCATGCGCAAAAGTCCTTGGGGAAACCTGCGTCCTGTCAGAGGGAGGCGCCAGAGTGCTACTATTGCAAGCAAAGAGATCACTCTAAAAGGGAATGCAAGAAGAGAATGAAGGATAAGAAAATGTTCCAGAAGAATTAGAGGTGTCAGGGGCTTTTTAACATGGGGTCTGTAACACCAAAGGAGCCCTTGATAAAACTTAAAATTGGACCCCATAAACAGGAGGTGATGTTTGTGGTGGATTCAGGAGCTAAAAGGAGCACCATTCAAGATCTACCACGAAGATGCTCAAAAAGCAAGGATTCTATGAAGGTAACTGGGGCAAAGGGGGAACCCTTTAAGGTACCAGTAATCAAAGATGTAGAAGTAGAATCTGAAAATAAAATATGCTTGGGGAATATGTTACTAGTAGAAGAAGCAGACTATAATTTATTGGGAAGGGATTTGATGGTGAACTTGGACATTAGCTTAATTGCTCAAGAATTGCAGGTTGTGGTAAGTTTATATAAACTGACCACAGAGGACAAGGGAAAGATCAATCCCAAGGTGTGGCATACTGAAGGGGAGGCGGGGAAACTGGAAATGGAGCCCATACACATAGAGATTGAAAAACCTGAAGACCCTATTAGGGTAAAACAATACCCAATACCCTTGGAGGAACGACGGGGGTTAAAACCCATAATAGAGGATTTGATAAAGAAAGGTACTTTGGAACCGTGCATGTCAAGACATAATACTCCCATTCTTGCGGTCCGAAAACCGGATGGGAACGATCGTCTAGTACAAGATCTGAGGGCAGTTAATCAGCAGACTAAGACTCTGTTTCCTACAGTTCCAAATCCATATACCCTCCTCAATAATGTGTCACTAGAGGATATTTGGTATAGTGTGATTGATTTGAAAGATGCTTTTTGGACTTGCCCTCTGGTGGAGGAGAGTGGAAACTATTGTGCATTTCAATGGGAGGATCCCAAGAGGAATCATAAACAACAACTCAGGTGGACCTCCCTGCCCCAGGGGTTTGTGGACTCACCAAACCTGTTTGGCCAGGCTCTTGAGCAACTTTTAAGTGAGTTTGTCCCAACAGAAGGAACCAAGCTACTACAATACGTGGACGATCTATTAATAGCAGGACCCGATGAAGGTGGGGTAAGGTAAACCACCATTGCTCTCCTAAACTTTTTAAGAAACAAAGGTCTGAAAGTCTCAAAATCCAAACTCCGATTCATGGAGCCTGAAGAAAAGTATTTAGGACACTGGCTTATAAAAGGAAAGAAAAAGACAGACCCTGATAAAATAGCCAGGATTATCTCCTTACCTCCTCCTCAGTCTAAACGAGAAGTAAGACAGATTCTGGGACTTTTGGGATTTTGTAGGCAATAGATTGAGGGGTACAGCGAAAAGGTAAAATTTTTATATGAAAAGCTGACTACCGAGAAACCCAAATGGAACAAGGAGGACGAGAAAAATTTTAGGGAACTGAAGGAGTCTCTTATAGTGGCTCCGGTATTGAGCTTGCCAGATGTAAAAAGACCTTTCCAACTGTTTGTGGATGTAAGTAATCATACTGCTTATGGGGTGCTAACACAAAATTGGGCAGGGTCAAAGAAACCAGTAGGCTATGTGTCCAAGCTTTTGGACCCTGTCAACAGGGGGTGGCCTACGTGCCTACAGGCTATAGTAGCCACAGCTGTGTTAGTGGAGGAGGCCAAAAAGATAACCTTTGGGGCTCCTGTAGAAGTATACTCCCCACACAATGTCAAGAGCATTTTGCAGCAGAAGGCGGGAAAATGGCTCACTGATGCATGGCTTCCGAAATATGAAGCCATTTTAATCCATTCTCATGATTTAGAACTTAAGACCACAGCAGCTCAGAATCCAGCTCAGTTTCTATATGGAGAAACTCTGAGTGTACCTGCCCATAATTGTGCTGAAATTGTTCAACTGCAGACCAAAATCAGACCTGATTTGGAAGAGGAAGACTTGGAGGAAGGGGAAAAGTGGTTTGTGGATGGATCAGCCAGGATTATCGAAGGAAAACAAAAACCAGGGTATGCAATAATAAATGGAGTAACTGGAGAAACGGTGGAATCAGGTCATTTAAATGCAGGATGGTCGGCACAGTCATGCGAATTATATGCAGTGCTGAGAGCTTTGTTGGGATTGAAAGGTAAGAAAAGGACTATTTACACGGACTCAAAGTATGCCTATGGATTTGTTCACACTTGCAGCAAGATCTGGGAAGAAAAGGGGTTAATTAACACAAAAGGGAGTGGGCTGGTACATGAAGAATTAATAAAGTAGATTTTGGCAGCTATCAGGGGGCCCGAAGCAATCGCTGTAGTTCACGTAAAAGGGCACCAAACTATCTAATGCAGGAAATAGCCACAGAATTAGAGTAGCCCATGTGCCCATATCCTCTACATATCCAATCGAATTGTTGGATATGTAGAGGACTAAAATCTGCTGAAAAATGGCCTTGGCAAGGAGAAGGGTTAACCCCAGAACAACTA
>NW_024366766.1:0-2615 GCF_014805655.1 Passer montanus
TGGAGAAAAAGTTTATTATTTTTTCTTTTTTCTTCCCTTGTAAAGTGGTTAAAGGACATCCATTTTCCTAAATGAAAACCCATTGTAACTTTCCTCTATACGTGACATATGCCTAAGAAGGAAAAAAAAATAATTTATTAAGGTCTAGAGTCCCTGGCGTCCACCCCGCCTCCAGATGTTTGTATGGGACACTCCTTTTCTCCCTGTGCAGTCTCCTGCTTTATCTGCAGCCATCGGTGTGTACGAAGACAAGCTGTCCCAGCTATTCAAAATGTGTATTCTGGGCTGACCTGGCAATATCGATGCTTGGCAAGGCTGCCTGACACTCTGAGTGCATTCCCAAGGCAATGTACTTGCTAAATGACAGCTGTTGGGGCCGAATTCTCCATGTGAGTATTGCTGCAAGCAAGCACTTGTGGTGGACATGTGTATTCTGGGCTGACCTGGCAATATCGATGCTTGGCAAGGCTGCCTGACACTCTGAGTGCATTCCCAAGGCAATGTACTTGCTAAATGACAGCTGTTGGGGCCGAATTCTCCATGTGAGTATTGCTGCAAGCAAGCACTTGTGGTGGAGGGAAGTGTCAGACCAGACACTTTAGCTGCTTCTGAAAAGAAGGTTATGAAAAACACACTTATCCATACTGAAAATAAATACATTTAGTTTGCCAAATGTCATTTGGCTTACCAGTGTCATTTTTACAATTGTTACGGAGATAAGAGGAGGATTTTGGGCTACTGCAAAGCTGTCAAAACTCTGGAGACCTGCCTGCTTTGCTCCTTCCTTCCTTCCTAAGGCAATTTAAGGCAGGTTGGATTTCTTCACCACAAGAACCACTTGTGATCCTCCTGCAAATACATTCACAGGAGGGGTTTGGAGGCTTTTGCTGGAAAGGCTGTGTTTCCTCAGGGGCACAGCACTGTTTTTTGGGAGGGGAAGGCTGAAGTGTGGATGGAAACCCAGGAGTGACACCAGGCAGGAATGAGGTGGGGACCAAAGCATTCCCTGTGGTGGAACAGGCAGCACATGGCAACACCTTCAGACCAGGGTGGCCCAGTAAAAAGCCAGTTTAGTGTGAAAACCTGATGTAGTTCTGAAATGGGCATCTGAGGGCCTCTTGGAAAAGCAGCTATTGACAGCAAGAAATATTAAAGATGAGCACATTGATTCACCAACTGCAAAGAAGAGAGAAGCCAGGTGAGAAAATCTAGAAGCAGAGGTCCCAAAAGCATTCCTTAGCTGGAAACAGATGGGAGGGAGGAAGAAAGGCAGGATGGGAGATGAGTTTTGAAAAGCTGACTAATATAGGGAAGAAATGAGAGAGAAAGCAACGGTGGGCAAACAAGGGGATGTTCTGCACAAGGTACACAAACCAGAACATCACATTTATGCAAGAAATACCGAGGCAAAAGAGGTGTGTTTTGTCTGTAGGTGATAGTGTGCAGGCAGCTGGATTGGGATACAAGAATTTGGGAATTGGGATACCATGGTCTCTGATTGGAAAGATGAAAAACAGTGCAAGGTAAGAGAATTTTCCAAGAATACTTGACTTAGCTGATGAAACATGGAATATCTCAGACAATAATCGCCAAAAGAAAGATTGTCATCTATAGTGTTTCTACTCCTTTGAGCCTTTACAGTGCAAGATAAAACAGGCAAACAAAACAAGAAAGAAAAATGCTTAGGGCAGTGCCAAGAAAAGAGCATGTAAAATCAAAACCCTAAAGCATTCTGGGCATGAGGACCACCTTGTAGCCAGAACTCGGGACACCTCTGAGTGCCACAGGACAGTCTCTGCCCTTTCTGTGCCTGGGCTGGCTAACCCCCGAGTGCAAATGGGGAACAAGCCTTGGGGTTTTGGGCCATTTGCCCTGTTCCTTTGCTGCCTGGAAGGAGCGACCCCCTGGAAGGAGGGCGAGAGCTGCTCTCTTTGCTGGAGGGAGCACACGGGGTCTCTGGACACACTCCTGCTGTGAGCAGAGGAGGGTCTGTCACCCGGAGCCGCTGGCAGTGTCGCTGAGCCGGGTGACATCCCGCTCCCAGCCCGGGCTGCAGCCCTCGCCCTCCGGCAGCCCGGACGGGCTCTTCTCCTGCCGGAGCGCAGGCAGTGACCCCGCGGCACGGCTGCCAGGGCACACCGCCTGTCCGGCACTACCTGGGGCATTTGAGGGAGCTCTGCCCGGAGTCACCGTCCCGGAGGTGTTTAAGGGAAGGCTCTCCGAGGTGCCCCGGTCTGCTCCGCCCGGCGGTGTCCGTGCTTGGCGGGAGGCGGCGGCCGCAGCGGTAGCGCAAGATGGCGGTGGAGCCGCCGCGGGAGGCCGTGTGGCCCGAGGGCGCGGGCGCCGGCGTGCTTGGCGGGAGGCGGCGGCCGCAGCGGGAGCGCAAGATGGCGGTGGAGCCGCCGCGGGAGGCCGTGTGGCCCGAGGGCGCGGGCGCCGAGGCGGGCTTCGTGCGCGCCGTGCTCTCGCTGCCCGAGAAGCCCGACACCACCGTGCGCTTCTTCGAGCGCGGCGACTACTACACGGCGCACGGCGCGGACGCGCGGCTGGCCGCCCGCGAGCTGTTCCGCACCCGCGCCGTCATCCGCCAGCTGGCCGGGGCGCCGGGTGGGTGG
>NW_024366767.1:0-2631 GCF_014805655.1 Passer montanus
TATTAAAAATATCCACTTAGAAGCCACCCAAACCAGCCCCATTTCAATCCTTACACTGGGCACTTGTTCCTGAGCCAGGTCCCTTCTGGGGGAGCTGCTCTGGCAGTCTGGGTGAAAGTTGTGCTTTTCAGGGCATTTTGGGTTTGTTCCTTCCCTTCCTCCCTCCCTGGAGGGAGATGAAAGCTCCAAGTGGGCACTAATTCCCAATTAGCACTGATAATGAGGGGAGCACTGACAGCATTCTCTGCAGAGCTTGGGAGGGATTTTTTTTATTCTTGTCCAAAAAGAAAACTGGAATTCTTCTTGTACAGGAGTGGAATTGTGAGGTGCCTTTAAAGAATTAATTCTGGAAGGGATTTTATCATTATGTTTCTGTTAAATGAATTGGCCCTGTGCTTATTAAAAATCACAGCAAGACAGAACCTGAAAATCCACTTTAAAGGCACGAAAAACCCAGATATTAAAAATATCCACTTAAAAGCCACCCAACCCCAGGCCCTTCCTGCCTGGGCAAGCCAAAGGAACTTTCCTGAAGCAGCCAAGTGAGGGATTTCCTGATCTGATCCCACAACACCTGCTTAGGAATTGCTGAGGCATCAGTCCAAAACCTCGTTAGACATTAATCACGTGGCTGCACAGCAAGATTTATGAGGGACTGTGAAGTTTGCAGCATCCCATTCATCTGGAACAAGGATTTGGAGTTTGTGCTCCCTGGCTGAATCCTGCCATCCGTGGGATGTGTTTACATCCCTCACACAAATAAAGCTGTCCATAAATGCAGGGGAACAGAGCACCCTGCACCCAACTGCTCTCTGGGAATGAAAATTAATAGAAAGTGGTTTATTAAAAAAGCCATTTTTATGGATTTGGAGGTGTAATTAAATTTTGAAACTCCAAAAGGGCAGGGCAGTGTGTGTGGCCTGTCTGTCACATGGAGCTGGTGACACTGGCTCTGCTCTGTCCTTCTGAACTGCAACCCTGCCACAAGGACAAATCTGCTCACCCTCATTTGTGGGAAATTCATTTGCAGAGAATTCCCAAAGCCTGACGGATTTCTCACATCTGTATGCAAACTTTGAGATGAGAAATGCTGACTTAGGAATGCCCTGGAACAGCACAGACATTGCTGGGAGAGAAATGGAACTGGAAACAACTTTCAAAGGGTGGCCTTAGAAATAAAACTGGAGATTTTGGAGAAACAGAACTGTGAAAGATGAAGTAGATGAAGACTTTCTTTACTTTCTGTAGAAGCAGAAATTTTCCTCTGCTGACGTTGAAATCCTCACAGTACATTGATTATATTTTTGAAAACAGGAATAAAGAGCACTAACAGGAGATGTGATTTTCTGTGTTCACTGTATTGCTTGCCATTTTTCTCCCCAAACATTATAATTTATAACCATTCTCTAGTAATTTTCCATAGGAATGCGAGCCAGGAGTAGTTCAGGTCCATTCAATCTGGAATGGGATTGAAGCAACATTTAAAGAATTTAAATTTAATTAACATTTAAAGCCACATTTAAAGAATGATGGAATGGTTTGGGTTGGAAAGGACCTTAAAGATCATCCAGTTCCAGCCTCAACACCTCCCACTGTCCCAGGCTGCTCCAGCCTGGCCTTGGACATTCCAGGGATGCAGGGGCAGCCCCAGCTGCTCTGGGAAAAGCCCTTTTCATGTGCTGTCATTGATTCACCTTCTAATTGCTGTTTTAAAAATGAAGATGAGTTGAATTGAGACTGAAAATGAGAAGGTTTCCATGCAGCAAAAGAAAAGGAGGCTGGAATAATCTGGTATTTCTCTTGGAGTACAGAGGACAAAAAGAGGAATTAAGATTTCTGGGAGCTTGTGAAATCCGGTGCCAGTGATTCTCTCATTTCCAGTTGAACATTGTCCTCCACTTCCCTGGATTTCTTTGTTGACTTGGGGTGTTTTGGCTTTTGTCACATCCTTGGTGGACGTAAATCTTTATTTCTTTCTGTTTATTTAAAGCTAATTTTGTCACCATCATAAGAATTCTTTAACCAGGACCTTTTCATCTTCTGGAAATCCCTGTTGCTGGACATGAATTCTATTATTCCCCCTTAATTCTTTTTTAATAGAATCTTCTATCATCTGTTCTGTGATATTGCCCCTGATCAATATGAGGTGGAGAGGCCAGTAATTACCTGGGCTTCTCATTCACCCTTGAAAAATTCCTGGTGTGATGGTTTTCCTTGGATTCTCTGGACACCCAAATACAGGAAGGATGAGGAAAATTGGGCTTTGTGGTGTGGAGTTTGAAACTGGTTTGGTGATGGAGCAGAGTGCCCACACTGCAGCTTCCATCAGAATTCAGGGGATGTCAGGCTGTGAAATACCAATTAAAGCTTTTAATTTATAGAATAGAATTTATTCAGAGCTCAGCCCTTCTCTAAAACCTCACAAAAGGTACCAAAAAACCAAATTAATTTATCTGTCACCCTGGCCAGGTGTGTTTTACTGCCCATATTTTGTGTTCAGGTCAGTCTTGGGCATGATAAAGCATCCAGCTTGTCCTGGGCTCAGCCAAGGAAGGAAGATGTGTGTTGGATTGAGCCCTTTTCTGATTCAGAGATGGGGCAGCTGAGAGGTGTTTTTAAATTTTTTATTCC
>NW_024366768.1:0-2614 GCF_014805655.1 Passer montanus
ATAACAAAGGACATTTATCCAGTGGTAGCGAATCCCTATACATTGCTGACATCCGTAAAAGAGATACATAAATGGTTTACCGTAATTGATCTAAAAAATGCCTTTTTCTGCATACCCCTTGACAAAGAAAGTAGGAAACTGTTGCCTTTGAATGGGAAAATCCAGGGAATGAAAGGAAGACCCAGCTCACCTGGACACAACTACCACAAGGCTACAAGAACTTGCCGACCCTATTCGGAAACCAGCTGGCAAAGGAGCTGGAGATTTGGACTGAGAATGGGCAAGTACCGAGAGACCAATACCTGTTGTTACAGTATGTTGATGATATACTAATAGCTACAGAAGAAAAAGTCAACCTGTATAAAGGTAACCATTGAGATTTTAAATTCACTGGGAATGGGAGGTTATAAAGTATCCAGAGAAAAGGCACAAATTGCCTGACAAACTGTAATCTACCTGGGATGTGAAATTTCACAAGGGCAACGAAAACTAGGTACTAACCGTATCCAAGCTATTTGTGCTATTCTAGAGCCCCAGAATTCACATGAGCTGCGAGTCTTCCTCAGGATAGCAGGGTGGTGTCGCCTGTGGGTCATGGACTATGGACTAATAATGAAACCCCTGTATGAAGCCCAAAAGACACAGCCATTCACCTGCGGCAAACCACAGAAAGAAGCCTTCCTAAAATTAAAAGAAGCACTGACAACTGCTACAGCATTAGGGTTACCTGATCTGTCTAAAGATTTTCAGCTCTTTGCACATGAAAGGCTGCGCCTAGCACTGGGAGTCCTGACCCAATGTCTGGGAAGCTGGAAAAGGCCGGTGGGCTATTTTTCCAAACAACTTGACAACATCAGTGCCGGGTGGCCTTCGTGTCTGCGAGCAGTTGCAGCCACTGTGATACTGATACAAGAACCAGGAAGCTTACTATGGGAAGGCACATAGATGTCTATGTACCACACATGGTAACCACTGTCTTAGAGCAGAAGGGGGGCCATTGGCTATCTCCAAGCAGGATGGTAATATTCCAGATAATCCTGACTGAGCAGGATGATGTCACATTAAAAACAACTAACCCTCTGCACCCCAATGACATTCGTTATGTTTAATTTGTAGAACTTCTCTCATTATCAAGAGGGGTACCACTATTTGTGCTTGTGCAGTCATGTACCACCCTTCTAAATTATTTTGTGCATTTAGCAAACGTCCCAGTCTCTGATCTTCTACTGAATATTTTGATGTTGGAGGCAAATTGAATTGAGATACATTAAGCTTTAAAGGTATCAATGCCATCGCTGTTTGCACTTCTCGAACAACCTGTCAGGCTGTCCAGTATGCCTTTCAATTTCCCTCACAGATTTTGGAGTTTCCTGTTTGGTGTGCTTTACAGTGTATAATTGTATAAGAAGTTTAATAATTAAACTTCTTATACAATTATACACTGTAAAGCACACCAAACAGGAAACTCCAAAATCTGTGAGGGAAATTGAAAGGCAGACTGGAGAGCCTGACAAGTTGCTCAATAAGTGCAAACAACAATGGCATTGATACCTTTAAAGCTTAATGAATCTCAATTCAATTTGCCTCCAAAACCAAAATATTCAGTAGAAGATAAGAGATTGGGACCTTTGCTAAATGCACAAAAGACTTCAGAAGGATGATACGTGACTGCACAAGGGCAAATAGTGGTACCCCCCTTGATAATGAGAGAAGTTCTACAAATTAAACATAACGAATGTCATTGGGGTGCAGAGGCATTGGTAAAATTGCTAAAGCGAAGATTAATCTCGGTACAGATGTTAACAATGGCAAAATCAGTATTGTCAAAATGTGAGATCTGCTTGAAAAACAACCCAGTGGGCTAGACAGCAGGCACAGCTAGGAAGGATTTGGATAGGAATAGAGACAGGAGACTACTGGCAGGTAGACTTTGTAGAGCTGCCAAGAACTCAAGGATACAAATACCTGTTAGTGGGAGTTGGCACATTTTCTGGATGGCCAGAAGCCCTTCCCTGTCAAACAAACCAAGCAAAGGAAACAGTTAAGTGGTTACTACAAGAGATTGTTCCCAGGTTCGGGGTACCCCTAGGGGTATCATCAGACAGGGGGCTCCATTTTATAGCTACAGTAGTAAGAGAAGGAAGTAGATTGCTGGGAATAACTTGGGATCTCCACACGCCGTGGAGACCCCAGTCAAGTGGACAAGTAAAGAGGATCAGTAAAATATGCCAAGAAGCCAAATTGCAGTGGCCCCAGGCTTTGTCAATAGCACTGTTGAGGATTCAGATAAAGCCTAGGAGTGGGATGTCAGTCAGTCCTTATGAAATATTGTATGGGAAACCATATGAATCTCCTGAGCCTAACCCAAATGTACATGTCACAGGAAAGCAGGAAGTGTATAATTATGTTCTGTCTCTCAGGAAAACTTTAGCTTGACTCTGGAGCGTCCTCGTGTGGAATAGGCCGCTGACTCTCGAGAATCCAGCTCATGACATATGTCCTGGAGATGAGGTGTACATTAAAAATTGGAATGAAGAAGCGCTGAAAGAAAAGTGGACTGGACCCCATCAGGTACTGCTGACCAGCTTTACAGCAGTCAAAGTAGCCAGTGTGG